>NC_073696.1:33004674-33051822 GCF_029784165.1 Wyeomyia smithii
TTGTGGTGCACTACATGCACCGGTTGAGATCGGTAAAGTGCTGACATGGGCACACATATCGCGCCTGCGCGAAGAGGAGAAAACAGTGAGTTTGCTGACTGCTCCTTCAAGCGGACAGGCCCTCGAGCGACCGGCATTATTTGGATTGGAATAAGATGTCGACTGCTAATGGAAGTGAGCATAACCTATATGTGTGCTTCGACTTTCGAGGCTTTGCTTGATGGTTGCACTGATTAGCATCGAGTTGCCTTCAAGCATCGTTGATCTCGGCGTCTAGGGTTACGCAAGTGTGTTTTGGTTTTGGTTGGCGGCCTTTCGCAGGCCGTCGAGCAGAGGGAACTCGAATCGGACCTTGCCTGCCGGCGGCCGCTGGCGGTTTTGGGTGAGGTAATTTCATTGGATACGGCAAATTAGATTGCTCTAGTTATGGGGCGAGTGACGACTGAGATTGCAAGTGCGGGTAGGATGTTCGTGGGCTCTCGTCGATCAATCGTTTGAGGCGAAGGTTGTTGGCCAGAATATTCATACTACGAACGAACGAATCTAACAATGACTCTCTGTATGTGACCAACAACGGTTTTTAACCAGTACACATGCGACGATAATGTTGTCAACCACTCAATTAGTTGTGTATAGTAGAATGCTGCAATCCATTCATGACAGTTCAGCATGCATTGTAAGCATAACATTATTATTCGCGTTCAAATTACGCTTCGTTAGCGACACACGCATTGTTGGCGTAAAAATAATCAACCACACCAGCTATTCAGGTCAAACATGGTAAATCATAACAAAAACGATATTGGAATGTTAGAGTTTATATTTTTTTCAGTGTAAATGTTATGGCACATTATTCATTACAAAGCTTTTGAGTTATAATTCAAAACACAGATCACTAGGGGGTCAATGATTAGCTTGGTTACAAACAAAAAACGAACCAGATCGTTCGAGCAGTCGTGCAATGAACCCGGATTTATCGTATTTACAAATTTCACCTCCTGTCTGTGACGGCACTCGTGTACTGATGATGTTGATGGTTGAACATTTTTCTCACGTCCAAATTGCAAGCCCACACTGCTAGGCATTCGCAAAGTTTTGATTGAATTTCAACCCAGACCCGTACACGGGTACGTGATCTTCTTTTAGGGGATCCCAAAAACCGCATCGTCGTCCGGTTTCCTACTTGTCGGTTGGGTTCGGTGTGTGTCATGCGGTACGAAGAGGCTGCCTGGTGATTGTCGCACAGCACTAATAGAGTTTGCAAAACGGATTACTGTAAGTGGTATGAAGCGTTTAAAGTCTACCAGGCGACACCACCGGATGGATATCATACTAATAAAGGCATGGCACTGAACTCCTCCCGGCTGCGCCGTTCGGGGAGAAATTCGTAGCTCGGTTCACTGGCTTTTCCCTGACGTGACGGTGGATGGTCCGTTCCGTTGACTGGTTGCGGTCGCATTTGTAATTCATGAGAGAAGTGTAATAAATGTTTATGCTGTACGATTAGATAAATAACAGTGAGTTTCGTTTTGAAACTGCAATTGTCTTTCTACCTTAAATAAGAGTTAGCAAAATTCGCTCGTATGCCTCATTTAACTATCGTAGATTATCTTACCGATTCGGCTTGACATTGGCAGTAAGTTCATCTCGAGGGTTTAATATATTCAACCACTTCAGGGAAGTGAAGGTTAATTGAGCGATTAATCATTCCATCCAAACCAACAACAGCTGGTGGCTGAATCGACCAGTAATGCATCAGCTGCGCTTCGCTCGTCCCATCCATCGGCTTGTTCGTGTTTGGAAATTATCAGGAAAAAAAAATACAGACATGCAAAGCCAGCTGAATTATTGCGGAACTGATTCTCGCTTTAAACGCAAACACATTCCAGCAACGAGTTTTTTTTGTGTAACGCAGGGAATAATCCAAAGCTCCAGCGGGACGGTTGTCTGTTTTGCCTATTGAAAATGCATTCCAGATAGCGAACGCCATTTGACTCATCGTTTTGCGAGTCGGTTCAGGTTCTATGAAAATTACGACCTGGTGCAACTGTTGTTAATCGTTAATTCCGTAGGCAAATGGATTCAACCTTGAGCGATAATGAGAAGTGGACATACACTGGTGGAAAAAAGTACCGACACTTTGAACGGCATCTAGTTGCTTCGATAAAAATGAGCTGTATATCTGTGTAAAGGTATGATCAATTGACACCCAAACGTGTGTATGGTGTCGTTGGAATTTTTTTTTATTAGTCATTGCTGTTTATCGTTTGACAAGTGATTAGGTGACTGATTGGTTTCTATTGTTGGCGGCTAGAGGAAAATGCCACATTTTTATCAACATGATGAAGTGGGAATAATATAATACCTATATTATCGTTAAAGAAGATTCGCAAACGATTGGCAAACTCCCCTCAATCTGTTTTGTGCGAAAGATAACCCGGCTGCTTGCGTGTCAGTCATTTTTTCTAGTAAATAAACGTTGACTAATCAGATCAATCGAATTTTGCGCTTCAACAAGGATTGACCATTTTCAATAATATGGTAAGTTGCTTTTCATGATTGAGGCTTGACAATTTTCAAATTTTGGTTATGCGAAAAATTAATTTTTATGCAGGTACAGGTCGGACTCGATTATCCGGAGACTCGATTATCCGGAAACTCGATTATCCGGAATTCGATTATCCGGAATTTTAGACTCGATTATCCGGAATTTTATTTTTTTTGGTGTCCGTGTTCAATTTTTATTCCGAAACATTGTCTTTGCCATGCCTTCTGGCATATTTGTTACCATTTAAGTCACTTCCGGCATGTTTGGGACATGTTCGAATTAAGTGAAAATCATCAATGTCCAATTTATTTTTTTTTGCTTCTCAAGATTTTAGCCCTTTTCGCCGTAGAAATAACTTCTGTTCCGGGTAATCGAGTCCGACCTGTATTGAAATTTTTTCGGATATCGTGCTCATGACTAAAGGAAATGATAATTCAGTACGTTCTGAGACATAGAGATAAAGTAAAATTTATAACTTTTACAAATTTAAAAATATAAATTAACTCTATAGAAAATATTAACTCTTCGGTCATCAGATTTTTATTTCATCCTGATAAGGACAATTTGTTGTTCAATCCAATATCGGATAAGATACCGATCACATCTTGGCGTTATCACTGACAGTGCGAATAAGGTATTCCTTGTGATAAAATAAACAGTGAAAAGCTAATTAAACACTCAAAACTATATGGCTCATGTGTTGTCGAAATGAGGCAACTTTTCATTGAATGCATTTACTAGTGCCCGCTATCGCACTGAAACTGTATTTCACTAAAGTGCCTCATTGCATCATCTGCTATCGATACTGATACCCGCTGCAACTGCTACGCTATCCGTAGCCATGCCACAGTTGTGGCTGCTATACGCTGCCATTGGTATCCGCTGTCCCTGCATCAGCTGACTCAGCTGCTGTCGATGCTGAGATCCGCTGCAACTAGTGTGCTATCCATTGCTATGCCACAGCTGTGGCCGCTATCTGCTATCGCTGGTATCCACTGCACTGCTACTGCTGCTGCTAAGGGAGGACTGCTGTTGTCTAGAACTATTATAAGCGGCTTTGGCTGAAACAGGCTCTTATATAGGCTAATTAGCATATTTCAAATTGCAAGGTATATGATTCTGTCGACCGTGCTTGGGAAACAATCATATAACGACCAATCAGAGGTCGAGTTTTTCGTTTTGACAAGGCTTGACTATTTTCAATAGTACAATAGTGCGAATAATAAAATTACAATTATCTTCTTTTGGGAAGAATCTTAGAAGATTTTCCAATCTATTGCTACAAGAACGAAGGAAATCCATCAAATACTAACCGATTTATTAGCATTTGAAATTGGACATATTTTTCACTTTTTTCGGTTTTAGATTTTCATTTCACATCCTTATGTAGCCGAACTTCCTGAGAGAAGTATTCTACTTCAAAATAAGAAAAAAGTTAGACGAATGACTACAATTATAGTTGCCGATTCGTAGCAGGGTAGCTAACGAAAGTCGATAAAGTAGAGCAGTAAAATTTTATAAGTGTCAGGGAATGGGTAAAAGTACAAAAATTCGGTGGTCGCCCACGGTGGCAAAGAAGCACTTTTCCTTTCCGTAACAATTGTTGGAGATGCAGCGGTAATTTTGGTCTCTGGCAACAAAGTTTGTAACATTTCCTCCTTCCTTTTCTAACACTACCACGAAGAAGCCATATAAAGCTAGCTACTAACTGTCGTACATTGAAGATGATGTATTAATTCCAAATTAGCAATCTCAAGGCGGTTCTCTGCGCACGGAGAAGCAACTACGAAATGTGCGGTCAATCTTGAGTTCAAAAAATGCGTGTAATAATTTGTGTAAAAATTATGGAAGAGACTATCGACTTCCGTTCGGAATTTGGTCTCAACTGTATTTTAATACTAATTTTATTTTATTGGAATATAATTTACAACTTTTTTCTGTTAATTCATTGCTTCGATTTTTACTCACCTTCCGATACGTTTTTAGAATTGTTTTCATTCTTTAACGTGTTTTTAGTCCTTTTGAAAAGGTATATTCAGGATTATATTCTTTTCAGCTATTTCTTGATTCTAGGGACATTTTTCAGCATGAACTTTCGTAGGTTTTTATTCTACCTTATAGAGACGTTTTAAATTTTTTTGAGGTTAACTCAGGAAAAATTTTTGATGGTAGCTTTTGGCCTTTTTCTTGCGTAATTTAATTTTTAGAATCCTTTTTTTCCCAACAACTTGTTAAACTGAAATTACTGAATTAGTGTTTTAAGTTTACTTTCTGTTTAAATTATTCAGTTCGCTCCAGCCATATTGAGTTATATTTTGAATTCTTTTTTGTTTTCGGTCAGTTATTTGGTTTCTTCGAGCGTTTTATAACTACACAGTAAAAAAAATTTACATTTCTTTAAATGCAATTGGAGCATTAGAAACCATGTAATATTCCGTGTGGTATTATATTCACATGCAATGTAAATGAATATATTGTTAATTTGCATGCATATTTATATTCAAAGCTTTAAGTTTACATCACTTAACGTACAAATTTACATGGTTCAAAACGGTTCTGTAGTGTGCATTATTAACGGTGTGAAATTGTATATGGTTTTCACTTTATGTGCTAGAAACTGCTATGTGCACTCATTTGTATTAGCTGTAAATTTCATTTTTGGTACTGTGTATATTTGAAATCAATTTTTGTTTTGGCTTTTTTTGTATTTTAAAAGCTCATTTGGTTATTTTTTGTTTAGCATCCAATTTTGTTCTGTTTTGTTGAAAGTTATTTTAGAGTTGATTTTGTATTGTGTTGTTTTTATGGAGTTTAAAAGTGTTTTCAACCATTTAAAAAGCATAACTGGATTTCTTTGCTGGTTTGAGGAGAAGTTATTAAATTTTTTGCAACAACTAATATGAGATTAATATTCCAGTTTTTTTAGTAAAAACTTTCCAGCAACATATGAAATCATTTTTGTTTTCTTGTTTCTTTCAACTTTGGAACCATTTACAGCCAAATTTGTAATCAAACACGCCACGACGCGAGACAAGACACAACATTTAGCGTTCTTATTAAAATCAAACATATTTAAAGTTTTTACCTCATAAATCAACCGTTTTCGGGTGTGATACCGCCCATCTTCAGGAGAATAATCAGGCTTGAAGAATGACGATTTTTCTGATTTGTTTCATAAATTTCCATTGTATAATGATTCCTCTCATTCCATCACAACTTTTCGATTAACTTTTGCAAGGTTGTTGGTTGGTACTAAAAAATTTGCGGTACTTTTTTCATAAAGTTTATATTGGGATTTATTCAACAGCATGTTTTAATTCAAAATAAACTGTTCACAATAACCAGTTTAACGAAGGAATTCGATAATGAGTTGGTATAGTGATGAAATGTTCAATCCAAAAAAAAAACGATGATTCCGTCATACGCCCACCGACCAACATGTTGGCAGTGCTCGTATATGTCAATTAATTTTTATTCCTACAATAGTAGCAACTTCTCATCAATCCTGTGTTACTCGTTAATAATGATTGATTTTAGTTAATAGTTTATATTTCTGTATTGCCATACCACTGCTTCACACCGCAGAGGAAGTGCAGCTGCAGACATTGGTCCACCGGTAAGGTGACATATTCTTTCCACAAACATTGCATACGTGTGGGTAACTTAGGCTCAGTTTTCTCTGTTGAAAGGTGCTCGTAGACTTTCTTTCCTGTACCTGCAGCTAGGCAGTCAGTCAGCAATTCCAGTCGAAAGAGCAAAAATATTATACCGGGCAATCATTTTGCGGTGAAACAAAAAACTTGTCAGTTGTTCGGTCGTTATTTTGCCTGTTTATTCTCTCGGTTTTTTTCGGCATGATGTCTCCGGGTTTCGCAAATTGTGAGTATCTCTACGATTTCGAAACGGCCGGCGACTGCCGTGGAATAAACTTGTTCAATTTTTGCTATCCTATACGACACAATCCGTAATCCGGTTGGCATCCCAGGGAAACAAGAAATAAATTGTTATGGCGTTATGTGGCGCCCACTTTGAAATGCCAAAACATAATTTTTCTCTCACACGCACATGTCATCGGGTCCCTTCAGCAGCTTGTCACGGGTGCTGCTCTGCATGAAAATTGATTACGGTCGTGTCGTTTTGAATTGTCGGGGGAAAGATGAGATTTTTTTGTCTGGTAACCAACAATTCACTGAAATTAACGAACACACCAAGGATGACGTTGTCTACGTGGAAAAGTAAAAATATCCGTATATCGCCCAGCACTGTGTCATATGTGTCAGATTAATCGTTGTTTTAAGTACATATAAGTAATGGTCTGTGAAACATTTATATTTCTCTCTTTCACTAATGGTCGTTTTTTCTTTTCGGTTTCTTTTCAGGTGAGTACCTAGCGACTGAGTGCGCGGGGTTTTATTTTCGATCACGAATCCCTGATCAGCAAGCGCAAGCCGGTAGCAGAGCCCGTTTGAGAGAGTTTATTTTTTTTTTGCGCGCGACTGCAAACAAGTGGTGGGCGTTGATATTCATAACTCTCGACATGCGCCGCTTTGGATTAAAAGCTCTCAAAACGCGCTCGACGTCGTCGCGGCGCTATTTAGCTGTAGGTAGTAGGAGGCTATCGTAAAACATTTCAACAGTAAAATTGCTAAAACTGGTGTGATGCACTTTTAGCGATGCAAGATATCAGCAGCTTGGGCTGCTGCTGCAGAATTGAGTTGTGTGTAGCGGAAGCTGGAGGCGAAGGATTCAATCAAGATAACATAGCGAAAACAATAAACCCACTGTCGGTGCGGTTTTGTTTCGCTCGCTGTAACGTAAACGGTTTTGCTGGTAACATAAACGAGCGGGCTGATAGCACTTGAATCATGGCGGAGATAAGCTTTTCGAGCGTGTGAGCTCGCTATTTAATCGAACGTTTATCTTGTTTCGCTTCAATCGCTAATTCGATTTTTGTGAGGTAAAAAACTCAACAGGATATGAATCTGCCGGTGGCAATGTAAACGTTTCTGCTTATCAAAGGGCAGGTACCAATTCATTAAATGACTATGAATGCTTTTGACCTCACCTATTTCAAACATTTCGTTCGATGTATAATTATGAAAAATAAATAAAACGGCGACAGCGTTGAATGAAATTCCCGGGGAAAAATCGACAAGCACTGGAATTGCCGTTTTTTACGGTTCAGAACAGATCTCCCCAAATGGAAATAAACAAGAGCGGAGCCAGAGAGACTGACACTGCGTAACAGAGCTACCATTTTGTCTGCGAATGAAATATGTATCCAGATGATTAATAAAGGCAGTCTAATTGCGATTAATTTCTAGTTACATCTTTCAAATGATGTAGGTACCTTTCCGCAGCCGATTCACCGCTTATTATGAACGGTGTGTCGGGCAGTCGTGGCAGAGAAAGAGACAAGTTTTCTCCGGCTGTGTATGACATGACAACTGGTTCACAGCTTTTTTGAAACGGATGATGTTCGAGAGTGGTCAGACTCTCGCTTTGTCCGTATGGTTGTTGTTTGATGCAAATCTAATTCGACTGACCAGTGAAAAGCGCGTGGTGTCGGTGTCTGGCGGGGCAGATTTAATTAGTGGGATGTCACACCGAGCTCTGCTCGTAGATGTGTGGCTCAGCCGTGTCCTGTTTTACGCAGTCTCGGGTTTCTCATTGCCACCGTTGATAGACATTATGTGTGCTGGAGAAATTTAATAAAATATTTTCTTTCTGCTGTGCTGAGCTATAAATCAGATGGGCCGAGATGACTGCGTGGTGCAAAAAGCTGCATCAATTTTGTCACGCGCGCGGTTTTATGACGTTGATCATTCCGATGATGATGGCTGTGATGTTCAGCGATATGAGAGCATTTGCATTTAATTTCTACCTGGAAGATTTCCTCATTTAGGTCTGATTCAGAAGAAATGCTGCACGTGTGGCTATTAGCATGCGGTTTCCTTATAGCTGTGCATAATTAGGCTTGATTACTACTCTTGATGGATTGCAGCGCTTTTTCCATGTTTTTAAAAGTTCTTCTACGTAATTGTTCCGGAATATTCAGCACCATGAAAAATGTGTTCTCTCAATCTTCTGTGACTGCAATGCAATAAGACTGCAGTTTTGTCTTATTTCGAAATTAAAGTCAAATCAAGCTTTTCCGATAGACGGTGATCTTACATGACCAAACCACCGCCTCTGACGTGACTGACATCGCTAGGGGTTCATAACCGAGCAGCCATATTTGTACTCGAACGATCAGTGAACGACCAATCCAGTACACAATTAGTATGGATATTCGCTCGGGCTGCTGCGGAGTATAATGCAATATTGTAATTACATATGCTAATCCGCGCTATCACTTTCCGCCTGCAGTCCATTTCCATAATGTCATTTTACCTTATATTATTGGATATCCTCCGGCTGCGGTTGTTTTAATGCTGTACTACTCTCTTCGAACATGACCGGGGCTTACTTTGGCTGGAGCAAGGCTGTTGGCATCAAATGGAGCACAGGGCTGAAAAATAGGATTATAAATCCAAACCACGACGGTGGTACGAGCTGTTGCAAATTAACATGAACGACAAACAAGAGTACACCCATAATAAGCTTAAAAATATGAATGCGATGGTGCCAAAGTTTTTTACGGTTATTAGTTGACCTGCTGGTTCGAGGTTTTTTTTTTGAAGCTAATAACCAGTAAACGAATTAGCACATCTACTCACCTTCACGCTGACCCGATTCGATGTTTTTGTTTCACAGCTTCGGTACGAAGTAGAGAAAAGTACACTGACTTAACGTCATGTCCTGCTTCTGCTTACAAAACATACGGAATTGTAGATTTTCCCACCCATCACATCGCCACAATATGTTGCATTTGACGGAAAACTCTCGCTTTCAGCAAAGACAACAATGAACTCATAAATTGAAATAATGTGACTACGTGTACAAAAGTAAAACTCGGAGGCATATATTTTTTGCTAACCGGGTGCTCTTGACAAAGCAAAATGCACTCTCGCGAGCGCGAGTGATGTGTGGCGATGTTCATCTGCCGCGCAATGCAGGCGGAGGTGTTGTCTTGTGAAGACTCGGATTGCGCAACATTCGCATGATTGTTGGCATATATTATGCTGGATAGTTTTGTGCTGCATAACCGACCTAGGAGGGGACTATATAATCTTGGTGGGGCGCTGAAAAAAAAAAACCCTATAGCTAGGCTGCTGCTCTGTCCGCCAGTGTGACGCCGCCCATTGGGGTGCTAATTGGAAGAGATTTGTGGCGTTCATTGGATGTGTAGATAATTAACAGCTTGTGGCTGCTCATATATCCGGTTATATTCGAGGGGTTCTAGTAACTTAGCACCCATATTTACGAGTTCATTAGGTGATTGTGAACTTTGATACTTCCTGGGTTTATGGTGTAAATTTATGCTGTTTAGTTCGATTTGTGTAAAGGTTGGTAAACTGTTTATCGGAAAGCTGGCTGTTCCGCTAACTTGAAAATAGCGAAATTAATCTCTTTATTAAAAAATCCTGAGACAGTTTTAGGATATAGAAAAAAACTTATGGTTTTGTCCAATTGAACAATTTTGATTTGATCAAAACTTGGTGGTTGATATGCCGTTCTCCCGATAGTTTCCATATGAAACTCCCTAAACACCGAAACAAATTATTTGTAGAATGCAAGTACAGGAATAATTTTTGTGGTCCCCGCGGTTCTGTGGTTAGCGATGTCGGTCGGCTAGCTCTCCCACACACGGTTGTTATGTCGGGTTCGATTCCTGATCAGTTCTTTACGAGCTGGAAATTTTCTCGACTCAGCTAAAAATAAAAAGTGCAGTAAAAGTAGGCAATGCATCTCAGAAGTACACAGTATCGAAATCTTAAAAGCAATTATTCTAAAACACAAGCTTAAATTATTTAAACTTGATTGAAAGATGCGTGTGTTTAATACGACGTTTATCCTGTCGAAGGTCTTGTGTTAATCACAAATATTTTCTTCTCTCAATCGCTACCTGACCGACATTTGACAAGGATTTCAAAACTTTGTTTGGATTTGATTTAATCATACTAATTTACCTCGATTACCTTTATTCACTTATGTTCGAGCGTCTTGATAGAAAAATTTTCACTACACTTTTCACTTTTTATTCACTTTCACTATTTAATTCTATCACTTTTTATTTTACCTTACTTTTTATATTACCTTACCTGAGCTGTTGTATGGCTACGTCGATTTGAATAGAAAAAAATAGAAAACATAATTCATTCTGATTGGGCTGCAATGTGGGAGAATATTGAACGTAAAATCCTAACAATGGATGAAATCTCGCCAAAATTATTACGCTTCGTTTTTAATTTGATTCTAACCGGTGAAAAACTCTCAGTCTGCAGTATTTGGAAGACATGACAGGCAGCTGTGGCAGGCTTGTCATTTCTCCTCAGAGAATCACTGCGAAAATAACTGCTCCCACTCTGGAGGGAAAAGCGACGCACTTGCTTGAAAAGAGCAACGAATCCTGTATATTTTTTTTTGCTTTTAAAGAGGCTTTGCCTAATTTGGCATTCGCCTCTGTGAATCCTGTATATTTGAGTAGCTTGCCAGAAACGCCGTGGTTGGAATCTGCAATATCTCTCCAGAAAGATAAACTGGTGTGAGTTTTCTCACACGAAAGTACAGTACGCACAAAAACTACACAACAGAGCTTACTTTTTATTATGTGTCTCTTGAGCATTTATCAAATTAGGGGAGAATCTAGGTAGGAAAGTAGATTGCGTTGTTTACTTTGTATCTTGAAACTGAAAAGAAAAATAAATCCAGCTCCTCATAACGCATGTACGCTTTTGGAATGCTATCAAATTTATCTCAGCAGTGCGCACCGCGGCGTATATCTGTGTGTTCTCACTCTTGTTTTGCTCAGCTGTGGTGTAAGCAGCAAGTGTATTAATCTTTCCGCGAGCGGCAGAAACACAGCACAAAGCAGAATAAAGAAGTTTGATGCAAACAATTGTTAAACGCAGCGCTCATGCTGGGCAATTCACTCTGCTCTTTCCACATATTTTCTAAATTTTTCAACTTTTGAACTGTCTAATCGATTTTGAAGCTTTTGGCATCAAATTGATGTGCCTTTCAAGGTTTTTTGTTTATTCTCGCTTATTTTCCGTCGGTCTAGTTCCGCCACTGTTGTGGCCAATCACCGACGCCCAGGGAGGCGACTCCACACCCAGGACCCTAACTCACGACCCGTTTATCAACGGACCGGCGCCAACGGCTTTACTTCCTCATGCGATGGAAGGCGTGATCCCAGAGATTTTTCGCCTCAGAAAATCTCCCGGTGTCGGCTAGGATTGAATCTAGACCAGTTGGGTTGGTTGTGAGTGGATCACGGCACCTCACAACCATCGACACCTATGTCGGCGGTGGGATTCGAACCCAGGCGTCGAGCGTGGTTGGCGGACACGTTACCAACCACACTAGGCCCCCGCTATGTGCCTTTCAAGGTTAACTATTATACTATAGTCTTACTTTGTTAGCTCAGCCTTCTATCAAAAACATTATACGCTGATATGTATAATTTGCCCGACGTTTCGGTAGTTTTTGATGGCTTTTTTCCAAGGCAAGCTATATTTAATAGTGAAAGTTTGGGGGAAATATATTTTTGATAGAAAACTAAGATAGCCAAATTCAAAATCTATGAGCTGGGAATCTTCCTCATCTAAAAATGCTGTCCCAGAAAGTCGAATTTTCCGAAAATTTGTTGACGTAGGACTACGTCTTTGTTTTCTATACTAGATTACACTTTGTGGAATTGAAAATGAAACTGGCAAATGTTGCGTCAGATTTCAAACGATTATAGTGAGCGAACGACTTAATGCATCTTAGTCATTTATATGTCGGTGGATAGATAAAATGTGTAACATTTTTTTTATATAATGTTCAACTTTGTTGCTTTACTGCTTAATGGTGGAAAAAGGTGAAAAGTTCCAAGGTCAAGCTTTCCCATATATTTCCCTCGTTATTGGCTTGCTTCCCGAACACAGATAACAATAACATGGACGAAATAAATTCCACTGCCTGCATATTTTGACTCAACAAAGTGTTTTGGTTTGTTCCTCTTTTTCCAAGCTGTGTGGCCACGCCTTAATGGCAAAAATCTACGCTGAACTCGATACAAAAGATTGCGTGTAGAAAATTCAGCTTCAGTCTAGTTTGTCACACAACAGCTAGTGGAGAAACGAGAGCTGCATACGAGTCAACTTCCAGGCACCGCGGAGCATGTTACCTTTATTTTGCACACAGCAGCAATTACCATCGCACGCTGCAGGATATTTTGCTGGAACAGCTGCTGGAGGGTACAGCGGAGAGCAAATTTTATGCGCAGCCAACAAAATATTCAATACTACCGGTCGTGGTGCGATCATCAGCGCTCTATAGCACACATTTTTAAGCTGAAGATGATGGAATCGGTTCTTTTTAGAACTATAAATGCTTGAAGATAAGAGTTATGAGAATTTGCACAACTACTCCTAGTGTGAAATGTTCATCTATTTCTCAATAATTATTTTTACAATAACGACCAGGGCGCACCAAAGATAAACGGTAGTGTTGCCTATGAACAGTTTATCGCAGCATATAATGTATACATTTAGTCCTACGTCACCATTTCATACAACCTCTAGGGCTGTATACCTTGTAGTATTTTCGAGGTTTCGACGTTTTATGCATTTATAAGACATTCGGCTTAAAAAAATTTCATGAATTACTAACTGTGCTTTTTTTCATCGATATTTTTCGTGAACTTTAACCGCTTGAGGTACGAGTTCCCAAAATCCGATTGAGCTAAAATTTTGCATGGAGGCTTTTTTCGAAAACATGAAACTTTTGAGCACTACTTCTAAGCGAAATTCGAAAATTTCGATTTCCATTGCCTCCCTAATATAGACATAGTAAAACGTGTTTAAAAGAAACCCGTGACCGAAATTGCCATCATTGAACTCATAGACATACATGTCAGGAAGTAGCAGTCCCGTCGGCTGGTTTCGAAGCTGCAATGACGCAGTGACAGCGGCTGACTGAGTTGGTCGTATCGATTTTCCTGATGAATCGCGACGTGGCGGTGGTGATGAACGACGATACCTATCTCACCCCGGATGGCAACGACTGGCAGGGCACTTCGTTTTTTACTTTCCCTAAGAAGGAAGTGAGCTTCAAGGTGCAGTTCATTTCACACATCAAGCTCCCCAAGAAGGTGCTGCTGTGGCTGACGATCAATGAGAAGCCGCTTTTCTTTCGCTCCGGACTGGCCGTGAACGGAGAAATTTATAGTACGAAGTGCTCATCAGAATTTTCGTCGGTCATCAATAAATACGGGCGACTGGTGAAATAAGGGCGAAGACGTGGTGTTCTGGCTGGACCTGTCGTCGGCCCACTACTCGAAGCGATCGTTGCCGCAAGATAACAGACTTGATTACAGCTTTGAATAGAATAGAATAGTAGTAGACACCTACCAATCGATTCCTGAGTTTTTTTACTGAATATAAGACGTAATTTGACTATCACTTTTAGATATTAGCACATTACCATTAATGCACATTACCATTAATACTCGATATTATTTCGTTTTGTACTACTACTGTTTTCGTAGAATCGCCATTTTGAGGTTAGTTTTCGTCCGATTTATATTTTTTTTTTCAAAGATGAGTAAGAAAATGCTAACAAACTCTTAGAATTTTGATATTTGGCTTTAAAACAAGAGGGCGTCAAAAAAACATCGAACATTTCCGATTTCTCAAAAATTTAAAATGGCGCCACACTGTTGCCCCTCAAGGTTAAGGTGAAACGGGACGTGGTCGCGATCAACTCGAATTTTGCAATCTTATTTTTTCTTGATTTATGAAGCCTACGTACACGAAACTTTGATCAATTGTTTTCACAACTGTTGCATGCCTGAAGTAGCAATTTGAGTGCTGTTTATTTAGTGGAAGCCGAATTCCTTACGCTCAAACTACAAAAGTAAAAAGAACTCTAACCTCAAAATTGTATAGGAAAAGACCACAATCCCGTTTCACCTTCAATGTGTTCAAGCTCGGGGGAATTTGTTTTTGCGTCAAAATACATGAAAAAAATGCATGACTTACCTCCTAACAAAAATAATTCCCTGTTATAATAAAACTGGTCTGAGTAACGTATGATAGTTCTCTTTGGGGAATTGTAATTATGGCGCGGTTTTGTCTGGAGGAACTAGGTTTCGATAAGACTTCTTCCTCTAGACTCAAATATAAGTCCTACTAACAATAAAACTGATCAGAGATAAGGCATTTAAAGCCTCTTCAGGGAATTGTGATTGAGACGTGGTGTTGGTAAGTGGTAAAATCGCTATGAATTGTTATAAACTCTTTTTGAGTATTTATTCAAGCTTTTAAGAGATTTGACTGAAGCCCGCCAAATGGCGGTATTGGGCACTAGAGGGTTAAAATAAAATGACCAGAGGAATATTTATCCTCTCCAGGGATTTGTAATTGGCATTATTGGCACGGGGAAAGGTTTTTAAACTCCTTCTTCTCGACATAATAAGTCCCTCATAAAATAAACCTGGCTAGAGGTGAAGTTAGGTTAAGTCTCACTACACGGAATTATAATTTGGTGATATTGGTAGGATAGAAAGAGGCTTGGTATAGTAGAGCTGTAAGCTTGAAACGGAAGGGTAGAATCTCACACACAAGCACGGATATAAATGAAAGAAAAAAAAACGTATCATTTTCTTAATTCTTGATTCTGCCAACAATATGAAGTGCAGAGTACAGAAACTCCTGGGCAATGCCACAGTAGTTCAAATGTTTCTGGTCGCAGTGATGTGTCCACACAGAGAGAAAAAGCTACCATGAAATTTTGATTTTTTGTTAGGACTCCTCTTTGCTCCTGGGACTTAAGTGTTAGGTAACGGTCAAAACTTTTTTTTTGATTTGAACATTTTTCTGAGTTCTAATTCCTGAATAATAGTGATTTTTTTTTCGAGCGTTATTGTTTTATCATATTAGGAGTTGATACTAGATAAGTACAAAATTGATGACTGTGTTGAAAAGAGTGAATTCACATCATAGAAAAATAGTTCCAATTTCGACTGCATTTTAGCGCCAATTATTTCAACCTCATAGCCTATTTTCCGGTTCAAAGTCTAGGCCAGAAATCTTATTCAATTGTTTGGTATTAATTATCCAATTATAACGAAATACAACGCAAAAAAGTTTTTTTAATTGCCTGCCATCTTTATTTTTAGCAGTAGACATTTTAACTTTAATTGAACCGCTTGGACTGTACAGCGGAAAATCGTTTTCGCTTTGTGGTTCCTCGAACTTCAATAGTTTTAATCAAATTCCTACCCGAATTTACTTGATTTCGCATTTCCTCGAATTGTCGAGCCAAGATAGTTCGGAATGGTATCTGCACTTGCAACAACTGATTGCCTGCCTGCCTACCGAGGTGCAGCACGGAAAGCAGAATCAAAACAAAACCGCGTCCGAATCGACCGAGTTGCATAACGCGAAATCGCGCCACGATCATTAACGCTACGATTTAGGTGGGAATTTCGACCAGGAACCTTGTCGAGCGAAGCGAACCCATTGCCCACTCGTCGTCGTCGGTGGCCCATTTGTGAAGTGTGGTTCGAAGTGAGCTTTTTTCCGAAACAATGTGAAATAAAAAATGAGTTAGTCTAGCGAATCTGTGTGTAGGGTAGTCTCACGGACTCATGCAGGTCATAAATTCACGGGAATTGAGATGCAAATAAGACAGAGTTTGGAAAAACCTCAAACAGTTTTGCGCTTGAATATCGAGGATCATGATTTTTCAACAATATATGCTGCACGGGGTGGTTAGCACGAACATGCTTATTTAAATTTGACATAGAATTCTTTCAAGCATGATTTGGACGTGCTAAACAATGCTAGTTTTTCCCAGCCTCTTCAAAGGTCAATTCTCACAGCAGGTTCCTCTTGAGGAGAAATTAGCGTAGTTTGGAAGTTGCTTCCATGCTGATCGTCGGCATTAATTAGAGGGTAGATGTAACTGTGATAATTTTTTTTTACAGAATCGGTATAATGGTCACTAATTAAAGTGTAACAGTTTGAAAAGCTACACTGAAACTTGGTCCTGAGAATAAAACTAAGTATAAGTATTTTGATGTATATATATTTTTCATATGATAATTGTTTAGAAAAAAATTGACGCATATAGGAGTGACGAAGGTTCAAAATTAAAAAATAAAACTAAAAATAATGGAAGCAAACTGTGTACAACGGAACAAACTTGTGAAGGCATATTTTGTGCAATATTTTTAATCGGAAACCCCGTACTTTGAAAATATATTAATAGATTTTCAATATAGTCATCAAACTCAAACAAAATAAAAAATGTATAATTGCAACGATGGGCAGTGTTTTCTATTGGCTAATAGAGACTAATTTGAATCCGTCCGACCCATTCATCATGGTGCGAAAAGTTTTTTTTTCAATAACAAAAAACTGCGACCTACCAGTCTATAATTAGCCAAAACATATCTACCTTCATGTAGATGCAGGAATGGAATCAGCTTTGGTAATCTTGGAACTTATCGGTTTTGCGCGCGCATGCCTTTGCATTGATCGTTTTCAAAACCAGCAATTACAGAGGAGGTATTTCTCCATTTATAGCCGAAATTATGACATGCACAGAGTGAGGCTGGCCTTCAGTAAACCCTCTAATTAGCCTTGTGTGATTCCAGCTCTCTTACTATGCTCAACCACGCAGAGAGTGTGCTGATTTTGGGAGAATGATAATTCTGGTACAATTGGTTGGCCTTGAGGTTTTGAATGGTAACTCTATGGCTGTTAATGATACTTGGTAGCCAAGACTGCCTTCAAAATGGCAACTCATGAGCAGCAGTTAAAGCAAATTGCTATTACCATACTAACAGTTACGATAATGAGTGAAGATTTAATCCGACCCGCTTTGCTCTAGATAGCCCAACATCATCTTCGTATCGGAACAAAGCGTTCTGATCTGTTTTACGTCCACGCACCAATAAAGCTACATACTTAACGTTAAACGCGACTCGTTAGCATACCAATCCAAGCAAGGGTGTGATGCGAAACTATATATATATTCCTGGTTCTTGCTGCCGTCCACCACCGGGGGGGGGGGGGGGGGGGGGGGGCCTAATAGACAGAACATCAACCTTTGATTGCATCCGCGCCGGTTGCACTCGGCTAAGTCCCGTTGCTACCGTTTAACTGCAACCATTTGCCTGCCTGAATGTGCGGCGTGTCGTACAATGTTTACTTTCTCATGTTCGTGTTTCCTGGGATTTTCGCTCGACAGCGCAGCCTCATCGCATCGTGGCGCTATTATAGGAAGCTTCGTGATATCGTTCGCATTATCACGCATATAATTTAGAGTGCACTGCACTCTCTACACAACACGACAACCACCGGAATCAGACGATGAGTCAACCGGTTAAGCGTGTGTCTTAAGTTTTGTTCAGTACACTTTAATTGAGGGTTCGAAAGAAGAGCACACAGATGAACATCAAACTCAAACGGAACTTTAGCTGTGTGGTTCATGCGTATGATAGAATATATGTTGCGGAGGAGAAGTTGCAATAGTGAATTCTGTCGTGTTTTTATTCTCAGGCTTCTCATTAACCCTTCTCTCACACTGAATTCTACTAAATTTCGACAAATACCTCTTGACAAAAGTGAAAACCCTCTCACAATTGAACTGGTCGGAGAGCCTCTCCAGGGAATAGTGATTGGCGATAATATTGGTCGGAGGCAGCGAGGCTCGGAATAGTAAGCGTAAAAAAAGGAAAGGCATACACACAAGCACGAATTGTAATAAACATGTCACTTACTCTCAGTAGTGATATTGTCAATAACAGAAGTGCGAACTACAGGAAACACACGGGCGATATCACAAAGAACAATGTTTCTGGTCGCAGTGATGTGTCCATACAGGGGAAAAAATAGTAATCACCTTCTGTTTCGCACAAATCATCGAGAACCTACACATCCCGACGATTTACAAAATCTTCCGGTGTGCCTCAAGGAAGTAACCTGGGACCATCTATCTTTCAATGGTGTCGCAACTCGTCTTGGAATTGGTTGTAAGCTGTTCTATGTTGATGATTTAAAGATGTTTCCTCCAATGACTTTTACTCATTTGCAGAATCAATTAAAATCCAGTAGCACAAATCAAAATCATTGGTAAATTCAATATAATATTGTTGAAATATCTCCTTTTGTGACAAAACACACAAGATAAAGTATAATATTAGTATAATGAATGAATCTCCTCATTAAGAAAAGAACAAAAAAAAATATAAACACCCACATTTCACATCAGTCTACGATAAAATTAGAAACGCATTAACGTGCCGTGCTGCAGCTCCATCAATTTTTGTCAATCAAATGTTTGCCTCCACATTAGGAAAACAAACTCAACCTTGCATTTTATCGCAAATTGGTAACAGTCCCCTGCCACTTGGACTACTGCTGAACTTGCTGTATCGTGAGGTATGTCGCTTACTTCACTAACCAGAAAATTTATTATGTCGTTCGCAACGAATCAGAATCGGTAGCTGCAGGTTATGTCCCCCGTATGCTAATTTGATTGCCAACAAAGTGAGGCGATGACTCCAAATGACTACTGATGAAATTTCACATAGCCTGGCCTTAGATTAAACCATCAGCCATCGTTTCGTTGATGAATACGGTGACTTTATCGTTGTGATTTGAAATTTAAATCAGATTCCGATGATCGCGAGCAAGACACACCGAAACGATGGCAACGACGACGTCGACGCCACCCGAATGACTAATCCGATCTAACGGAACTTCAAACTAGGGTATTCTCTCGAAACCGGTGACGTACTTGACCGCACGGATTGGGAAATGTGGCTGGTGCCATTTGGCTCCGCGAGACTGCGAAATCATTCTGAACGAAATGCATGGCATGTACATAGTTTTGATTATCACACAGAATGAAGAAAGCATTTCTCACGGATAGACATCAGCATAATTAGCGAGCCTGAGCCATTCTGAGCAAACAAATGCAAAAAACGCGCAATAAATGTACTATTATTAAACAATTATCTCATCAGGGTACCAACCTGGCTTCATCGTAACAACATTTGTCCGCTTGTTGGGGGGAAAAAATGGCAACATGCTTCCAACATACCCCAGCCAGTGCACAACTTACTAAGTAATCTTCTCCGGGCGCAAACTGCATTACTGCGTTGGTCTCCCTCCCCACTCACTTGTGGGTGTTGTTGTTTAAGAGCACATATACCTATATGTGCGGTAATTGAAACCTCACGAAAGGCTCGTTTATTAGTTAGCCCGAACATTGTATCTTCCAATTATTTTTTTTTACTTTTAACATCGAGCCTATAAATTGTTTCGTGGGTACTGCTGCGCTCAGGGCGCCTTGCCGCTGCGAGTCTCAGGAGTATCGGTTATCTGGTGGCAATTTTGGCGAAAGGCTGTGTCCACGCGGTTAACCGTTACGCAGTCGTAAAATTGATGCCGCGCATCATGAAAATTGTCGTGATTGTTATTGTGTTTATTTTGTTTCGTTATTTAATTTGCGGTTATGGTTTGACTTGGGATTAATTTTTAGTGGGTGGGTGGCAGTTACGAGTTAAAAGACGCTTGTTACATGGAAATTCTCCCGGTACTAATAATAGATTGAAATGTTTTAATTTTTCTTACCAAGCTTCAAATCATTTACGCTAATTTTAATTTGACCCAAAATTTACCTCATTAGAGAGTCACTGAACTAAAATCTTATGTTTTTTTCACCCAGTTAAGTACACGACCTTGCACAGGATTCAATATCAGTTCCAGCAGTTTGGTGGCTTAGGAATTACCGAGGTTTGTTTGGTTAAACTCGAAAATTAATATTCTATGTTAGCGGATTGGACGTTTTAAAGTGCTTTTCTAGAAATATTTGGACGGAAGTTTGATTACCGCTGGAAATCACCCAGTTTAGATATTACCAAAATTTCTAGTAGCCAATAGTCGAATCAATACAAATAACGGCAAATACTGCAGAATACCGGAAAATGTCGATTCACTTAAAATAGAAACCATTTCCAGGGTGGCGACTACCGGGAAAAACCGGGAGAATCAGGGAATATCAGGGATTTAATTTTTCGATCAGGGAAATCAAGGAATATCAGGGAATTAAAAAAGTTATCAGGGAAAATTTCTAAGGCTTGGGAATTTTGTGAATTGAATTGGATTTATTTCAATGCATTCGATGTGGACGCTCACCCTACAACAACACTCTATAATAATTAGGTTTCCATGGAACGGGGTGGAATTGATCAATTTTTATAATAATTTTCAATTAACTAGCTTCATGTACATGTTTCCCGAAATAGTATAATTTTGAAACAAGCTCAAGAAAACCTCTATGGCTATTAGTGAAATTTCTATCGTCTACTTCATGAAATAAACTCGAGAATTCTATAAGGTACTATGAGATAAATCGGGGTGAAATTGATCACCCTTGAAATCCATTCATTCTATTGGAAATGTCCTTTTATCGATATGTTCATTATAAATGATGATTTCTGAGCTGAAAAATATCAATCACAGCTAGTTTGGAAACGAAAATAACGATATTTCAGGTTAAAATTCATTCATTTCGATTCACAAGCCGCTATTTGCTAAATTTTCTCTCATTTGATTATCGTTAGACCGATTTCAATTCGGTTCGTCGCAG
Organism: Wyeomyia smithii; assembly: GCF_029784165.1. Classification (NCBI taxonomy): domain Eukaryota; kingdom Metazoa; phylum Arthropoda; class Insecta; order Diptera; family Culicidae; genus Wyeomyia; species Wyeomyia smithii. The sequence continues at coordinate 33,025,979 of NC_073696.1, forward strand.
AAGCTCAAATACTAGCTCTGCATTTAAAATATTTGTGGTTTCCTGTGAATTCATCGGAATCATTGTTGAGAATTACATTTTTTTAACTTTTATCAAACTTTACTCACTTCTTCAAATTTAACGTAATTATCCCTTAATTAAGTTGCTTTAAGTAAATTCAATACTTTTTTTTTGTTATTTGGAAACTTGTTTGATCAAATTTGATTGCGTGTTGATTGGGTTAAAGAGTTTTTCGAAAATATGGAAAATTGCACCGGGCATTGCATTGCAAGGTCGGCAACACAGGTATGTGAATCATGCAAAAGTTGCATTTTAGGACACGTAAACATTGCCTAGTGTTGTAAGATCAGTATCTTTTGATTAAAATTTTTTATCACGAATTTCCAGGTGATCTACTTCACCCCACTGACCAATTTCACCACATTCCATGGTAATTAATTTGCTTTTTCTGATGCGAAAAGCAAGAAAGAATTAATCAATGCCAATCAATCAAATGAGTTGAAAAAAAGCAAAAAATAATCGATCTTTTTCAAATTGACTGAAAGTATGCACTCGTACTTGACTCAGCAAACTACGTATTTGCTCCAGGTAGAAGAATTTTCCTGAAAAGTAATTTTCCAGAAGAACGTATCCATTTTGGCATAGGCTTTATTTAACTCTATCCCCGCGGAGGGACAGGGTTTTCCTCGATAAATGACCTTAAAACTCTTCTTACTCAGCAACCACTTGCACGATTTGCAGAAACTCTATAGTAAATTAAAGATTGATCTGTTCTCCAACTTTTTAAATATTTCCATCGTTAAGAATTTCAAGTATATTTGTTAAACTGCAATTAAAGCTTAAATTTCAGTTGAAATCTCGCGGGAATGGATTAGAGCATTGTAGCACGGGAACTTTTTGTTGTACAGTAAAACTTTCTGAGAATGAATTGCAGGAAACAGATTGTACAGGGCTCGTTACAGTTAGATTATGCAACAGTAGTGACTTTAGTGACTAAAATATTAAGAAATAGTGCCCGCATTTTATGCTATTTATTTCGATTTTTCATAAAAACCAGTGGTTAGACGAGATTTTTTCTTTGGTCTCTTGCAATTGCTTCCAAACTATTGACGCACCTTCTAAAAACACTTGAGTAAGCTTCACTATCGCCATTGTCACATTTCAGTAATTAAAAATGGTGATTACTTTCTTGCCAGCAATTAACAGAAGACTCAATAACTTGCTCGAAATATAGTGAGTCCATTTAAAGACGAAGCCACACGTTAATGTTTTCAAATTTCTAACCCGAAATTTTTACCGGCAGAATTTATTGAAACTAACATAAATAAGATGAAAGCTAGCATTAAAATTTTCAAAAGTATAGAAGCACCTCGTGACGATGGGATTTCAAACATTTTAATTAAAGTTCTTGAGAAATTCTCAGAAATTGTTTCAAAATGAATATTCCACCAAATTATTGAAAAAACGCCAACAATACTCGAATTTTAAATCCGGATAAGAAACCAGCTGAGGTTTCAAGATGTCGACCAATCAATTTATGATGATACGAGTTAATGAATCTGAAGGTTATTCAACTGAAGCTGCTCTTCCATATGTAGAAAAAGCATTCGACAGTGTTTAGCATAAAGGTTTGATTGCGAAACTGTTAATTTCTAATTTTCTACTTTTTACAGTCAAGATTTTAAAACAATTATTCAATCAGAATTCTAAATCTGATTGATTTTCTTCTCAAAGCAGGTGTCTCTCAAAATAGTCATTTGATAACACTGTGTTCCTGTGAATTTTGTTGCCCCTAGGCGTTTCAGAAATGCCGCAAGTCTCCAGAGACTTCAATAAAATTTTCCCGTAGGTAAACGGAAAAACGACGAATACGGCGAGCAATTACTCTGCGGCCTTTTGACGCACTTCTGCATTTACCAGGGGCACCAAAATAAACAGGTTAAAAAGCAATAATTTTTCTAGGGTACTTATTTGAGCTTAAGGACAACTTTTTTCACTTTTGTCGACCAGTGTAATTTTTATTTTCAATTTTATCGAACTGGACATGTTTCTCAACAAAAAATTTAAAAATATAAAATTTCAGCAGGAACTAGTTTAAGTCTGATCATTTTTAGTTTTGAGATTTAGGTGGAAAAACCTATGATAGTCTTAACTTAAATCAGTTTAAAATAAATTGGTCAGGGAAAAAAATGTAGTACATCAGGGAAAATCAGGGAATTTATTTTTGGAAATTGAGTCGCCATCCTGCTTTTCTCTCTTAGCCATCTTTTTTCATCCTTTACGTGCCACCTTGCTTACGGAAATACCGATATAATTTAATGCAGCTTACCACAAACTGAAAGTCACCAGCTCGGATTCCAAAATGGCCTGGTTCTAGAGGTATCAATAGTAGAAAGATTTTTAAAGTTTTTAAGTTTTACACAGCTTCGCCGAATCCGGAAGACGCTAATTGGATTTCAAAATGGCGTCAAAAAATTACAATTTGCTGTTTCTTGTCAATTCTCGAAACAGCAATATTCAGAATTCTTTAGACATTATCACACATTGGTCTCTGAATGTTATCCCGTTTTGAAAAAGGCTATATTGGGGAATATCATAAATCGATTCCCGGTCATTGTGGTTTCGAAAGTACCAATATTTTACTAAGCTTTTCACCATACTTAAGCAAAATATAGCGTCGAATATTTTGCTCCTCCGAACATGAGCTTTCGGCCTCAATTAAATAAAAAAGTTCTCATAACGCACAAAAGTTTTTGATTCTCTTATCAAGGCTCCCTTCTTCGTCAAGGGCTACTCCTTCCTCTTTCCGCATACCAAGTTTGGTGACAATTAGTTGAGGCATTCACAAGTATGTTATGTTGGAACTTACATACACACATCTTCTTTTTTATATAAATAGATTTATATGTGTCTTTCGGACATGGCGTTTCATGCATTAATCAACAATTTGAAGATAGAAGAACTATCATCCTCTCATTTTGCTTCAAGTTTTGATCCATTTCCAATATAGGAAAATAAATGTCGGACAACGATTATCAGTATCTAATCTTGACCTGATTACGAAAATGTCAATATTTGTTCGGTTTGTTCGTCTTCCATTGTTTTATACAGCTCCTAGAAATAGGAACTTGCAAACTTAGATTTAAAAACGGGTGACAACATCATGTTACGGTCTCTGGACATCACTTCTAGCCTACAGACATAACCGAGCGCGTAAAAATCTACGAATTCAATCAGTATACTTCCTTAATGCACGAAAAAATTTGATCTCTTCATGAATTGAGGCCCTCCTACTTTCCAGTACGTCTAAACCCGTATGCGAAAACGTCTTTTATATTAATAGATAAATGGAATTCAGCTATCAACATGCCGGCAAAAGGCAAAACGTACCGCAATTTCGAAATATTTTCTTATTCATACTCAATCAATCACTCAACCATCAATTCGGGACAAAACCCCGGCGTAAAAAGACGTAAGCGCATTTTAACCACGCTATCCATAACTGGAACAGGTTGTGTTTTAGATCTGGGATACTGCATTTTCATTAAGTACCTAATTATTGGGATGTTATGAGATTCACCACAAAATGCTTATCAGTTGAGCGACTCGGCACTTCCGATTTAGCTCTGCATAGACAGTATTGTCAATTAAGGGAGAATTTTTCTCGCAAGAAGCATGAAAATCGCCTTAGGCTAATGACATACTGAGGCGTCAAATGAAGCGAAGCAAGAAGCGTCGCAAAGGCGTCCGAGCTACTTCTTCGAACGTCTATATGAAACGCTCAAACCGGTCATACTCGAGCGGCAACGACGCGTCGGTAGAGGCGGCGAAACAGAACGAGTAGTGTTTTGACGCGCGTAGACGTACGCGGTAATACCTTGTTCAGACTAAATCTTTCATCGCCAGGTGCTTTATATTTGTTTTATTTTGGTTCGGTAATTGAAAAAAAAAAAGCAAATAGAATACATTTTCGTTTAGAAAATGTTAAAATGTTTATAAAATGTTAGTGCAGTAATACCATGTCAGACTAAACCTGATATCGCCAGGTGCTTTATATTTCGCTTTATTTTGGTCTTAAATCTTTAAAAAAGAAAAAGAGGTCATTTTTCGGATAGAAAATATTATCGGGAAAAGGTGATTTACCGTGCTTGAAGTAGCAAACAAATCTTCAATGGACGAATTCATATTTCCTTTAAACAAAACCGGTGCTGGAATCTAGGAATATGACAACACAACGCATTTGCGACGCTCGCTCCAGTATGTCATAGGAAGCTTCACCCAACGCTTCTTTTTATTCCGCTTGTTATACGCTCAACGCTTCGCTTCATTTGACGCCTCAGTATGTCATTAGCCTTAGAGGTACTCGATACCGACGTCGTTTATTTCGACAAAAATAACAATATTCAGATCTCCAGGCGTATCGGCAACGAAAGTATCGATACGGTACCGGCCAATGCTAATTCCGATAATTTTGACCTCGATAGAAACAAAGCACCAGAGTCTTCTAGTATAGCAGCGTTTTTTTTTCTAACTTTAACCAAACTGGTGTTCTGATAGAAAAGCGTGTATGGAGAGTTTGCGACAATAATAATATTCAGCAAGCATTCTTTTGATATTGAAGACTTAGAAGAAAAGTAGTTTTCGTGGATTTTTTAATATTCTCTAATTTTATCTCTCAAGTATAATTTTTTTATTTCATCAAGCAAATGTAGACTACATACAATATTTCATTACTGTTGCTACTTATAGTGTTTACAATGTTCTTCTTACGTGCTAAGCATTATTTCTAGTGTATTTCAGACAGTTTTGAATTTGTTCTTTCGACATTTTTATGCCAATGGTTTTACAATGTAGATTATTCTGACGCATCATTCGACTCATGGGACCATTTTTTGCATCATTTGTTCTGAACTGTTTTTCTGAAAAAAGTTTTCTTGTTCTAAGATGTCGTGAAGGTGTATAAATGCTGAGTTGTGATAGTAACGCAGATATGTCTATACGATTTGAAATAATGTCATTGACTGTTTTTATTTCTCTCTTGATTCCCACATGGAATTAACTTTGCGCTATGTTTTCAATAAAAATACTAGCTGACCCGGCAAATTTTGTTTCGCCCGTTTTTCTTTATTTGAATAATTTCAAACATTTTAATTGATTCTACATACATCCATATATTGACCCTGCGATTTGTTTATAGTCTGCAAATGCACCCCTTCCAGAAGAGAGAGTCGAGTCTTCATGGAAATATTTTTTGGCCCCAAAACCTCCACATGCCAAATTTGGCTCTATTTGTGTCAAACTACCATAGAAATATTTCTTGTTTCTAAAATTCTCCACATGCCAAATTGGGTTCTATTTGCTTGATAAGTTTCTATGGTATGCAGCTATTTGAGTTTTATTTGTAGGAGAGCACTCTCTGCCAGAGAAGGGAGGGGTGTTAAACTACCATAGAAATAATTTTTGCTCTTAAAACCTTCACATGGTAAATTTGGCTCTGTTTGCTTGGTTAGTTCCCGGGTTGTGCAAAAATTTGTGTTTAATATGTATGAGACCCCTCCCTTCCAAAGGAACAAGGGGTATCGAACCACCATGTAAAAATTTATTACGCTCAGAAACATCCGCATGCCAAATTTGGTTCTATTTGCTTGAATAGTTTTCAGGTTATGCAGGAATTGGTGTTTCATTTGTATGAGTCCCCTCTTTCAGGGGGACTACCACAGAAATATTTCTTGTTCCTAAAACTTCCAATTTTTATGCAGCTGTTTAAGTTTTATTTGTATGAGAGCCCTCTCTTCCAGAGAAGGGAGGGGTGTTAAGCTGAATGCTAAATTCGGTTCAATTTGCTTGATAAGTTCTTGAGTTAGGCAGAAATTTGTGTTTCATCTGTATGAGAGCCTTTCCTTACAAAGGATAAAGGTGTCTCAAACTGCCACAAACATATTTTTTACTCTCAAGAACCTCCCCACCGCATGCCAAATTATGCAGAAATTGTTGGTTCATTTGTATAGGAGCCGACCCTTCCAAGAAGAGGGAAGGAGGGTGCCAATCTATCACAGAAATATTTATTGCGTCTACATGCCAAATTTGGTTCTATTCTTGAATCATGGAGAAATTTGGGTTTCATTTGTATGGGGACCTCTCCCGGCCCCAAAAACCCCTTCATACAAATTATCACATCGATCGGTTTCAGTAGTTTCCAAGTCCACATGGACCAGACAGACTGACATGACTACATTTTTATATGTTTTAAATTTAGCAGATATCATCAAAAACTTTTTCACGCAGATATTAAAATTCGAATGGGTTTTCAATGCCAATATAGTCAGCTTTTTCAATTTTTTTTTCCAGGATTAGAGTTTTCATAAATTTTGGCGATTTAAACTGCTCTTTTTTGATAATTAGGACTTTTTTGCATTTCGAACATGCCTAAAATTTTTGACGTTTTTTATATTTTCAACATCTTTGTTGTCATGTTTCTTTTAATATTCGCAAAAGTTAGATGATACTGACTTTTTCTTTGTTTGTTAGCATGTTTCTTTTTACGAAAGTATTGAGCAGAAGTCTTTTGGTAATAAAAGATTTATATGGAGATAACAGAATTTCAACGGGTTTTGAACTACTTTATGAACTGAATCTATTTTTCGTCTCTTTGACTAGGGTAAGCTTGTATAAAACTTCCACGGTACCCAATAGTAGAGGGTAATTTGATATTGGCTTTGGGGGAAATTACCTTCCCAGTAGGTAATTGGCGAGAACACTATGCCGGTGACGTCAAGATTTTGAATTGCAATTTTTGGAATTCAAGCGAGTTTTAACGCGAATTGTGGGATTTTCCCAGCTATTTTTAGCGGATTTCGGGTTTAAAAATTTTTTACGTATCAATTTTTCCTGTGCATAATATAGTGGAAATCTAAATTTTCAATGTGTGTTTTTTTTTTAAAGAAGAATGCTTTTTTTCATAAAATTATTTTTACATTTGACAAACATACACATTGTAAGAACCATAAGTGTTTGTGTCCTGTTTAATATTTATTCGCGAGTTCTTACGTTGCACTAAAATTCAAAATTAAAGTGACATTTGACAAAATTTGACGATTTGATATCATTCCCCTCAATTCTTTTCAATTTTTTTAACATTTGTAAAACTTTTGCAATCTTGACATTTTTTAATTTTTGATATTTTCGGCATATATAACATTTCTGTCCATTTTGTCAATTTTTATATTTTTGAGATGTTCAATAGGAAGTCCCAAAAAAAAAAATCGGTGTTGGAAAAGTCAAGGTGCTCAGCCCTAAATTGGAATATAATGTTATTTATAGCATTTTTGCAGAAGATTTCGACTTTCTAAAAAATTGTTTTCAGGTTGCCCAAACGTGATTTATGGAAAAATGACTTTTTTAAGCTACAAACCCACTCTTTTGCACTTTTTTCAATACTGTTCGAAATTTTTCCATATATTTTTTTTGTGGGGTTGCTTTTTTAGAATATTTTGCATGGTTCAGTTCAGCATTGCACTCAGTTATTTGACCCTTAGAGCCCAATAAACATGGCTGGTCTGAAACTGAAATGTCGTAACGGAACATCTATAGTAAACGTAACGTTTGGGGGGAAGAGACGGAAGGCTGTCTGTCAAAGCGAAGTAACCCATGTGGAAAATTTGAAAGATCTATGCAAAGGGAAAATAGTTTTTCGTGCGCCCTAATTAATTCATAAATGAAAAAAAAAATAAAAAAACATGTTTTGAAATTTTTATTCAAAAAAATCAAAAATTAAAACACTTAAAATAATTAAAACAAATAAATAAAATTATTAAAAAATAAAAAAAAAAACAAATTAATATACACAAAAATCAAAATTTTTCATCACGTTTCTTGGCGTTTTTGACATTTATTTAGTCTTTTCACATTTTCGACACATCTGACATTGATCATATTTGTGTCATTTTTTTCATATTTGACACTTTTGTGACATTTTCAGAAGCCTCAAGCTTTTGACATGTTTTTTGAATTTTGTGTTTTGAATTTTTTGTCTTTGAATTTTTTAACAGTTTTGATATAGGGCATTTTTACATTTTCTGGTATTTTCATCAGTTGCTTGATATGATTTCACAGTTTCAATGTTTAGTCATTTATTTTGCTTGGATTATAACCCTTTTTTATGATTCACTATAACCGTTAGTTGGGTAATAGTCATTTTGTTGATTGTTTTTCAATTGAAAAACGTCGATTGTCCGCATAAAGTTGAGTTTATAACTTATATAGCAGAAACAAACGTGGAGCTTTAACAGTAACTCAAATCTTAGAGATAAACTAGAATACTAATGCTTGTTCAAGTATATCAACGTTCAGATGTAGCGAAATGATTTCAGATTACAGTAAAGTTATTTATGTCTCTGTTTGATGCTCTATTAAATTAATCCAGAATAATTCTAGCAATTACTCATACTCATTAACTTTGAGAAGCTAATATCCATTAAAATAAATCAAATATGAATGATATAACGAAAAAGCACAAGCCCTTCAGCGCATGTCTTCAATTCTTCATATTTGTTGGCGCCGACAGAAAACCAGCCAGTTTCCCCACTTTGCAGCTATTTTTACACTCTGAATAGCTGAATTTCCATCAGAGGTTCGTACTTTTCGTTCGGTATTTTTGTGCACGCTAGTTCAGCTCTAGCGAATTCTTTCGCGAAAAAAAATCGATCGAGAATATCTCTTCAAAGGGCACAAAATCTCACTGAAAGTGAACTTGAAATGTCCCAATTGTTTCTGTCGCTCAGCAAGAGGAGGAGCAAACTGACGACGTCAGGCCCGGTCAACCGGTAGCGCCCTTCGAGAACAGGTTCATGTTAACAAGGAATGTTGTTAACCTTCCCAGCGGCTGATCACGACATCGCGCCTAGACAAAATGCATTTCAATTTCCGATGCAAATTATCAGCTCCGCAGCGAAACGCAAAAAAAAAACTAAATTCCACCGTCAGATCAACATCGCATAGAGATCTCAGCTTCTATCGAAAGGGTTGTGTATCAACCAGCAGCGTGCCTGAATCTAGCTAATTTATTACGTGCTGTGCAGGGCCATTAACTGCAACGGTGGGTGTGCAATACCAGCTCCGTGGAGAAATTCCTATCGGAGCGCGGTAAACCTCAAAGAGCGCTGCTAGAGTAGAGCAGAGCAGAGAGCAGGAAGTGTGTCATAATTCAAATTATCGATAGATGGCTCCAGTCTGCCTCGGACCTTCATTAGTGCTAAAACTGGTTGAACGGTTCATTGCCATGTTTCGCCCGTTAGAAAACCCAATTGTTTTGATAAACATACCGTTAATCTGTCCAGCTTCGGTGTAATCATGGCGGTGTGAATGGTCCAAAACGGCGTAATAACAATTCCGCCCATCGATTATATTGCGTCAATCAAATTAAATCATACCGCACAATCGACAGCGGCATTCACCCTGTTTTCCAGCGAGATCAACCGTAAACAAAAAAAAAAAAAAACGCCCAAAGCAATTCGTTTAAGAGAAAAAAGTAACAAAGCGAGGAAAACCGAACGGTACAATTTACTCTAATCGATTAAATAATTGACTGTCTGCGGTTCGGAAATTTCGTGCACCGTTTCGCTTTGCGTCTGCTTATCTCATGGATGGGAAAGTAACACAATGGCTGTTTTATTTTTGTGGTTCAATTTTTTACTTTACACCTTTTCTGATATTTTGCAAGTAGTTTTCATAGCATTTTTTTCCGCCCACACTTTCTTGCAGCTCATCGGTATCATTTCTCAAGCAGAGAACGCGTAGTGATTTAAATGGTCGTAAACTTCATTGTAAATCAGAGTTTTAATACCCCGTTCCGGTCCCGGAATCAGAACAACCACCTGAGTTTGGTTTTGGTTTGGTTCGACTTCAATCCGGTCCGGAATCTGAGAACAAAAATGGTTACTCAAACCTTTGTTTGGTGGTCCTCAAGGCATCGAGCATTCAATTGAATTTTTTTTATTTTTATTTTTTCCAAAATAAACGGCACCTTGGCTCCTCCTTTAGCATTCCCAAGGTCAATGTCAGTGCAGTTAAAAGCAGCGGCGTTTCGTTCAGCCGTCAGTGCCAGCTGGAGGCAGCCAGCTGCCGGACGGGGATCCGTAAAGTCCGCACATGATGCGAAAGCATAGACACGCCGAGACTGATGGCGATAATAATGCGGTAATGAGTCATTATTTTCATTTCTTCGTTATTGCTGTTTTGGCTGCTGGCTGCTGTTGCTGCCTCGCTAGCCAATGAGATGCTTTTTAAGTGCAGAGCATGTTGATTTTTTTTAAAATTTTGCTTCTTATTTGTGTAGCCTCATTTCAATTATCAAACTGAAAACACGCCCGCGTGTGGCCTTGAACATGGGGTATCAAGAGCATCTCGTTCTGCGGCCACTCGGTACTCGGTGGCCTGTGTGGTACTGTTGATGTAATTTTAATTGTCGCCGGTACCGAGGTGAGATTCATTAAAGCTCAGTTCAATAACAAGAGTCAATAGCTGCAACCTTTTTTTTTACAATACGTTTTTGACCTTGCATCATAAATAGTCAACTCGTTTACCATTTCTTAACAAATTTTGCGTTCGACTTTTAGCTCTAACTGGGCTATTTGTTGCCACTCGCGTTATCAAGATATGTCGCGAGGCATGTTTTTTCACCGTGGCAGGTGAATTAACGCGCTGTTTATGCAGTACTTTTTTTTCGTTCGAAAACACAAACTCCGATAGAGGCAGCAGCCATTGCAACAGCAGAAGCAGAAAAAGCTACCTCTGCCTGCGGGCGACACGGTATTTGATCACTCGAACCTGATCATAAATCTACCGGTATATACTCAGCTCACTGGCATTTCATTTACATTCAGATGAATAATGGCCCAAATGCTGCCGGGGTGAGTTTGTTGCAAGTTCATCCTTCTTGTTGTCGCACTGGGGGCAAGCGCCGAACGCGTGCAACAATGTAACACACGGTCATTTATACTTCCACCCAGCGAATCCGGCTTTGAGGACAACCGTACCAAATCGAAATGTCATCGCTTCTGTCATCATTAGTGTCGAGAGACTTAATCTATTCGGCCATTACTTCCTCATGTACACGTTAACAGTTTGGCGAGCGGGCGAGCGAGCGCGATAGCCGGAGAAATTGAGCAATCCAAGACCAAAGGCACCAGAAACCCATCCATCACACCGCGGTGATAATTCAATTAGCCCGACAGACGCAGTTCGGCACTAGCATAATTCAATTTGCGGTAAAAGTACGCTTGATTGTCTGCGAAACATTCCATTGACATTTGCTTCGAATCAACAACTGGTGGCTGCCAACTGCGCACTCCCGCTACTGCTGGCGAATGGCGAAAGTGTTAACAATCGGTCACCTACACACACATGCACATCAAATGTCATCAACTGAAAACGTTCGAGGCTTGGTTTAATTGACTGTAGCATTTATGAATGCAAATTGGGATGGAAGTTTCGTGGCCCTTGAAGGGAAAGCTCTACCTTGAGTAAGTGAAATCCTGGGTATTTACGAAGTCGTGAGCAGATTAGTAAGTGACGAGAATCAATTGAGAAGGTATAAAGCGAATGGCAGGCATGGATTAGAAATGCATAATTTCTGTGTCAGATGGCAATAAATAATAACAATACTACGAAGCTTCAGAATAATTTAAAGTTATTTTGAATGCATTCAAACTCTCACGAGTCAATATACCAATTTATTTTCTTACTGGATGATATTTTGAGTCTCATTGATTTCCCATAGAAACCAATCCTCAGTAGTCGATATTTCTATTACTTTGCTTGATGGTCTATACTAGTCACGACAACCTTCATTGTTCTGGAGCAAAAAAAAACAAGTTTCTGTTTTTTCTGCTCTTCCGGAAGAGGTTATGCGGAATAGCTCTAACAAATATAATAATAAAAATTGCAAATGTAGTTCTGAAGGAAAAAAACACATTATAAATTCCTAGATAAAGAAAAAAATTTCAATAGATGCCCTCAAAAACCACTAATGCATTGAAAGTTTATTATGTCACAGAAACTGCTTGTCGCATCAATATTCAGAAAAATTGTGCAAGAGCCATCTGAAAGAGTGAAAGATGAACACTAAACGATTTTTTTCTTGCTCACAATGCACAGTAATACAGAACTAAATGGTCGGTTGAAATGGAGTTTTCGATACAATTTTGTGATATTAGAGCCATACCCTCTATAGGGAAGTTGCTTCTTATAAGTACAGCTCTACATGTGAATTGAAGTGGAAATTAGCGAGTTCTTGGAATCAGCGCAATAAAACAACCTTAATTTTTATCTGCGGAAAAATGTCATACTATTTTCGGTGAAGTTATAGATCACTTGATTTCAAGCAACTTAGTAGAAGACAACTTTTTTGTAGTTCTTGTATTGACTGAAGAAGAGCAATTTCACTGAGGGTGGCAATGAAGACAGTTGCTCTATTTTTTTCAATCTGAATTTCTCAGTAAAGTTTTATAGACTGTTCCGAAAATTATAAATACATCTTCTTTCTTGAATAAAACAAAAAATACAGGATTTTTCGGGTCATTTTATTCTGAAATATAGATAATAAGTGTTTTCTTTCCAGTTTCAATTCAAGTTGGGATTATTTTTCGTAGGATACGGGAGTTCTCTAACTTTTCTCTTAACACTACTCATAAGCTTTTGCACAGTGTGTTCTCCTATCATTTTTACACCTTCAAGCCAATCTTTTTTAAATTTTTCAACATTGTCCGCTGGTTTGACATATTTACTCAGCTTTGCCTTGGTCAAAGCCCAGCAGTTTCTATAGGGCGAATTTCAGGGCAGTTTGGAGGATTCATCTCCTTTGGGACACATGTGACATTATTTGTTTTATACCACCCTAGTGCATCCTTAGAGTAATGGCAGGAAGCAAGATCGGGTCAAAAGATTCGTAATTCGTAATGAATGGACGAGATATTTTCCCACATTAACAAATGGCCTGCCAAAGCATTACCTTCTTGCCGAATTTTTCGGTGTAAATGGCTTTCACTGATCCAGGGACATCCTTTCCCTTCGGTGATGTATAAAATTGCGGTCCTGGCAGAGTCTTATAGTCCAGTTTTATGTAGGTTTCGTCATCCATGATAACAGACCCTATTTTTTGGTCAGAAGTTTGTCATAAAGTTACGAGCTCTCGGTTTCACAGATTCAGCTTGTTTTGGATTTCGTTTTGGCTGCTTCTGCTTCCGACGGGTCTGCAGACCCATTCTTCCCTTGGCACGCATAACGTTACTCGCCGAGGTTCCAAGCTTTCTCGCCACATCTCGTACTGATACTGAAGGATGCCGCTTGTAATATTCCTTAAGCTTTTTGTCCATTGTGGGATCAACAGGCCCGGGTTTTCTACCACGTCTTGGGGCGTCAGTAAATGTGCACTCTTCACAATACTTCCGCAATGCGGTTTGAACTGCTCCGACACCTATACCTTCTTCTCTGGCTAGTTTGCTTATAGAAAGACCACTCACGGTGCCCCATTTGTGCACAATTCGCTTTCTTTGCTCGGAAGCAAGGCAACGCATTTTCAAAATTTCGCACTAAATGTTAGAAAAAATGACAGCATCTGTTTCTTTTGGATGTAAACAACAGGACGCAGCCAACGTTTGGTTGAATACTGCACGTTATTCGAAATGACGGTTGATCGTAAGTGTATTTATAATTATCGGAACGCTCTTCAGAGTTTCAAAAGACGCTATTGGCTAAACTGTAAGGGAATTTCTTTCAAATGTTGATGCTTTTTTAAATAAATGTGTTTTGGAATAATAATCACAAGTTTCAAGTTAAAATAAAGAAAAAAAATTGAGCCCTTTTTCGATTTATTGTATTATTAAATGTTTTTTTGTTTTCCTCAACTTAGAACCATAATAACTTAAAAACGAATGAATTTACGAAGTAAAACATCACGAGCTTTTTGATTTAAAATAATTTTGCGAATCATTGAACATCATTAGAATATAAATATTTTTAAAAAGGACGAAACTGATAATTTTTTTCATTTCTCCATCCTGAAATTTTCACCAAAAGTTTTGTTATTACTTCAGCTTTCTTAAAAAAAAAAAAATAGGAAGAAATTCAACTCTTTTTTTTTGAAAATCAAAATTTAATGTTGATTTAGAAATTTTTGCACTGGAAAAATTTTTGTTTTATTTTGTGAAATGTTTGACATTATTAACATATGGGTCATTCCATACGAAGTGACCACGAAAAAGCACAAACTTGGACACGACCATCACAGATTTTGCTCAAAGTTGGGAGTATTATTTATCTATTGTCACTTTGGAAAAATCCCAAATTTGGTGTCGATTGGAGTACCCCCCGCTCTGTGGGACCCCCTGTTTATTGCAAAGTCACGCATTTTTTATTCAAAATCTCTTTTTTCTTTTTCTTACAATTCATAGACGTTAGATGTCCGAAAAATACTGATAGATGATTTTTGAAGAAAATAAACCAAGGAATCCAGAAAAAATATATTTTCTGACCGGAAGTGTTGCCAGATAAATTATTTTTGTATTTGAAAACTAAATTTACATTTTTCGGCAAATGCAGCCATTTTATTTCAAATTTGATGATTTCATCGTGTTCCTTGAAAAATTTCACATAAGAAACAACTATCATCCCGAGGTATTAAGAGCCAATCTCGAGATATAACATTTTTACGAAAAAAGTTGTGAACTTCGTACTTGATTTTTTTTACAATTTATAGACGTAAGACACCCGGAAAATAGTGATAAGTGAATTTTGATGAAAATAAACCAAAAAATCCAGAAAAAATATTATTTTTGACCGGAAGTGTTGTCAGATTGATTACTTTTGTATTTTAAAACTTAATTTGCATTTTTCGGCAAATGCCTCTAATTTTATTTCAAATTTGATGGTTTTATCGCATTTCTTGGAAAATTTTACGTAAGAAACACTTCTCACTCCTTGGTAATATGAGCCAATTTCAAGATATAGCATTTTTACGAAAATAGTTCTGAATTTCGTAATCAATTTTTCGTAAAAATGTTATATCCTAAGTTTGGCTCATTCTACCACGGAGTGGTAAGTGTTTCTTACGTAAAATTTTCTGAGAAACACGATGAGACCACCAAATTCAAAATAAAATTAGCTGCATTGGCCGAAAAATGAAAATTTAATTTTAAAAATACAAAATTAATCTATCTGGCAACACTTTCGGGCAGAAATAATATTTTTTCTGGATTCTTGGTTTATTTTCCTCAAAATTCACCTATCACTATTTTTCCGGTGTCTTACGTATATAAATTATAATGTAAAATAATTACGAAATTTACAACATTTTTCGTAAACTTGTTATATCTCGAGATTGGCCATATCTTATTTATATTTTTTTATAATTTTTACTGTTTTTAGTTTTTATTATTATATAAGGGTCATTCCATACGAAGTGTACATGCCACTTGGACACGACCATCACAGATTTTGTTCAAAATTGGAAGAATTATTCACCTACTGTCTCTTTGGAAAAATCCCCATTTTGGTGTCGATTGGATTACCCCCCGCTCTCCAGGACCCCCTCTTTATTGCAAAGTCGCGCAATTTTTGTCAAAAATCTCTTTTTTCTTTTTCTTACAATTCATAGACATAAGATGTCTGAAAAATACTGATAGATGATTTTTGAAGAAAATCAACCAAGGAATTCAGAAAAAACATAATTTTTGACCGAAAGTGTTGCCAGATAAATTATTTTTGTATTTGAAAACTAAATTTACATTTTTCGGCAAATGCAGCCTTTTTAATTTAAATTTGATAATTTAATCGTGTTGCTTGGAAAATTTTACATAAGAAATAACTATCATCCCGAGGTAATATGAGCCAATCTCGAGATATAACATTTTTACGAAAAAAGTTGTAAATTTCGTAATTATTTTATTTTATAATTTATAGACGTAAGACACCCGAAAAATAGTGATAGGTTAATTTTGAGGAAAATAAACCAAGGAATCCAGAAAAAATATTATTTTTGCCCGAAAGTGTTGCCAGATAGATCATTTTTGTATTTTAAAATTAATTTGCATTTTTCGGCCAATGCAGCTAATTTTATTTTAGATTTGATGGTTTCATCGTGTTTCTCAGAAAATTTTACGTAAGAAGCACTTACCACTCCGTGATAATATGAGCCAATCTTGAGATATAACATTTTTACGAAAAATTAATTTCGAAATTCAGAACTATTTTCGTAAAAATGTTATATCTCGAGATTGGCTCATATTACCACGGGATGATAAGTGTTTCTCACGTAAAATTTTCCAAGAAATACGATGAAACCTTCAAATTTGAAATAAAATTAGCTGCATTTGCCGAAAAATGCCAATTTAGTTTTAAAATACAAAAATAGTCTATCTAGCAACACTTCCGGTCAAAAATAATATTTTTTCTGGATTCCTTGGTTCATTTTCTTCAAAGTTCACCTATCACTATTTTCCGGGTGTCTTACGTCTATAAATTGTAATAATTTATCTGGCAACACTTCCGGTCAAAACTTATATTTTTTCTAGATTCCTTGGTTTATTTTCTTCAAATATCAAATATCAGTATTTTTTGGAAATCTAACGTCTATGAATTGTAAGAAAAAGAAAAAAAAATTGAACAAAAAATGCGTGACTTTGCAATAAACAGGGGGGTCCCACAGAGCGGGGGGTATTGTTATTTTGTTTGTCATTTTTTATCAATTTTGCCATATTACATTCATTTGTCATAATTTTGTATATTTGGCAATAACTGCCATATTTTGTCATTTATGTTTTTATTATATTTTGTAATTTCCGCATTTTTTTTTGTTAGTTTTGTCATGTTTGGCTTTTTCGTTATCTATTATTTTTACCTTGATCATTATTCTGGTCATTTTTGTATTTTTTGGGGTTTTTGATCAATTTTGTTTTTCTGTAATGCTTGACATGTTTGTTATTTATTGTCATTATTGCCGATTTTACGATTCTCGCCATTATTTGTCTTTTAATAATTTCTATTTTTTTATTATCTTTGTCATATTGATTATTTTTGTCATGCCATACGTTATTTTTTGACTTTTTTATTCTTTTCTTCTTTGTCATTTTTATTATGTTTATCATTTTTTATTCTGTTATTTTTGTATGTTATTTTCATCATTTTTGCTATTTTCATCGTTTCCAAAATTTTTTATGTTTTAGGTTTCGTCAATTTTATGTTTCTGTCTCTTTTATACATAATTGTTCTTTGTTATTGTTGTCATGTTTATCATGCTTATAATGTTTGTTACTTTTTGTGATTTTTGGAATTGTCATCCTTGTATTTTTATCAATTTTGTGATTTTTTATATTTTTTTTCATTTTAATCGTTTTGTATCCGTTAACAAGTTTGCTTTTTGTCACTTTTACCATGTTTTTCATACCTGTATATTTTATAATGTTTGTTGCTTTTTTCATACGTCATTTTTATAGTATATATTATGTTTTTTATTTTTATCATATTTATTTATTTAGTGAATTCTGTTATTTTTGCCATTTTTATCTTTCTCGTTCTTTATGTCAGCTTAGCTATTTTTTCTTATTTGTCATTATTCTCCTTTTTGTCAAGTTAGTCATGTTTGTTATTTTTTTTTTTACTTTAATCATTTTTACTATATTGGTTGTTTTGTCATGTTTGTTATATTTTATGTAAATTTTGCACTTACTTTCATTGTTAAAATTTTTGTTATGTTATGTCATTTATGTTTTTTCATCTTTCTTGTCATCTCCGCATTTTTTGCTAGTTTTATCATGGTACAGTTTTTTGATATCATTGTTTTTTATCATGTTTTTCATTTGGCTTATTTTTGAATTTTTGTTATTTTTATCAAGTTTGTTTTTCTGTCATGTTTAAGTTCTGGTTATGTTTGGTATGTTTTGTCATATAGGCAATTTCACTATTTTTTATCCTCTGTAATTTTTTCTATTTTTGTCATATCTATCATTTCTGTTCCTTTCATCATCTTTGTCTCGAATATTATTTTTTGTCATATTTGTCGGTTTTGTCATGTCAAATGCCATTTTTAGTCGTTTGGTTATTCTATTGTTTGTCATTTTTTTGTATTTGTTGTTTTTATTATGTCTGTCTTTTTCTCAATTTTACCTTTTTGTGTTTTTAAATTTATAATCATTGTTTGTTATTTCTGTCATCTCTACCATGCTTATAATGTTTGTTGTTTTGTGATTTTTTCATTTTAATTTATCATTATTATTGTGTTGCGTTTTTGTCATGTGTGTGATTCTTGTTAATGATGCCATTTTCATCATATCTTTTATTGTCTTGTTCGACATTTCTGCTAGTTTTGCAAGTTTGCTATTTTGATCATTTTTGTCAACTTTGTCATATTATGATTCTGGCATTCCTGTCATTTTAGTTAGTTTAATTATGTTTCATTTTTTTCACATTTCCCATTTCTGTCTGTTTTTCTGTTTATCATTTCTGTTTGTCTGTTTAAATATTTCTGTCTGTTTTCCAAGGTCGTCGTTTTTTCTTTTTATCATTTTAATAAAAAATATAATTTTTGTCGTGATTTGTGGTTTTAATAATTTTTGCCATGTTTATCATTTGGCGGTATGAATTACGTAACTCTCATAGGGGAAGGGGGAGTATACTTGAGTGTAACGATCTGTTATATAGGGTGGGGGGGGGGGTTCTAGGTAAGATTAGCACGCAACAAAAAACATTGGACAGAAAAACCAAACAAAAAACCAGCATTTTCATTAAGCAAATTCTTCTATTGAGTTACGTAATGTTTATTAGGGGGTAGGTGTTGGCGTTACGTTTCGTTACAATAGGGGGTGGGGGCGGTGGTCCAAAAATTGTTTTTATTTGTGTTAATTTATGGATGTCGCCTTTGCGTCTTTTAACTATTTTGGTCATGTGTTCTATTTATATTATTGATTTTAAATTGTCGTGTTTGTCACTCTTTTGCCAAAAAATCGTTGTTGTAACGTTTGACATCTTCAACTTTTGTCACGTTTGTCATTCTTTTGTGATTACTGCAATCATCGTATTTGTTGTCTTTTAAATTTACTATGTTTGTATTGTTTCTCATGTTTACCATTTTTTATCAATTTTATCATGTTCATCATGTTTGACATGTTACCTTTTTTACCATTTTTGTCATTTTTATCATCTTTGCCAGGTTTTTCATTTTTGTCATTATGTATCATCATTTTTTTATGCTTGACGTTTTGAAAAATCATGAAAAGAAGTATAAAGAAGAACTTTTTTTCATAATTTCTATTATGTTTGTTATTTTGTTGTTTGTTCATTTTTTCGTTTCTGTCGTTTTGTTATGTTTTTTCTTTTTTGTCACTGTCATGCTTATTTTTTATGTGATTTTTGTTATTTATGCCATTTTAAGGATTTTATCATGTCAAAAACTTTTGTCTTTTTGGTTAGTTTCGCTGCTTTTGTCATATCTGTGATGTTCGTCATTTTTTTCAAGCTTGGTCAATTTTGTCATTTTTTCGTATTTGTTAAGGAACTGTCAGTTCAGAACATTTCTGTTGTCTCAATCAATTTTATTATGTGTGTCATTTTTGTCATGTCTATCATTTTTATCCAAGTTTATTTTTGTCATTTCTGCATTTTTTCATTTTTGTTCTTTCTTTCAGTCTCATTATGTTTGCCATTTTTGCCTTTTTATAATTTTGATCATGTTTGCCATTTTTGCCATAACATTCATATTTATCTCCGCCACTTTCGCCTTTTTTTGTCATTTTTGAAGTTCTTGTGGTCCGGTTAGTCGTTTCTCTTCACTAGCGTGTAGGAGAACATCTTTCACTGCGAAAACTCTGGTGCATAAAGTGACACATTTGCATGGAGAGCGCAGCAAATCGTGTGTATCTGTGCAGCTCGCAAAAAACACCGGTAAAATCTGAAATATCTTTACAGAGAGATTATGAACTTTCTCACACCTTTCTCACACGCAGTGATTTAGTAATTACGCACAGTAATTACACAATAAAAATCACTGCAGTGCTGAAAAGTAGTTTAGATTACATTCTATGCTTTGCATCTCAAAACTAGAAAAACCGGTCGCTCGTTACGCACGTAAGCTCTTGTATTGCTATCTCAGCAGTGCGCACTGTGGTGTACTTCTGTGTAGGCTCACTGGAGTGATTCACCACTCTTGTTTCAGTCAGCAAAGCAGGAGAAAGAAATGTGGTGCAAAAAATTGCTACACACAGCGCTCGTGATGGGCGAAAAGTGAGTGGTTAATATTCATTCCTTCCACACATTGAGGAGAATAACAAGCCTGTTTGTGGGTAATGCATTGTCAGTTTTAACATTTCTGTCATGTTGGTTAAATTTAATATGTCTGTCATTCCTGTCATATTCATAATTTTGTCCTTTTTTAAAGTTGTTGTTCCGGTTAGTTTTGTCGTTTTTATCTTTTTCGTCATGTATTTATTTTTTGTCATCTTTGTTGCTTCGACATCTTTTGCCATGCTTGTCATTTATACCTACTTTTAATTTTTGTAATTTTTTTCAATTCCATTTTGTCATTTGCTTTTTTGAATCATTTTGGTCATGTTTGCCATTTATATTACTATTGGCATTTTGTCTTGTTTCTCCCTAGCGCCTTTTTTGTCAATTTGGTTATTTTTGTTATTTCTTCTATCATCTTTGCCTTTATTTTGCAATTTCTGTTATCATCACTTTGAAATTTTGTTATGTTTGTCATATTTATTGTTTCTGATATTTTTATCGCTCTTTAGATATTTGACATATTTATTATGTTCATCATTTCACTTCTATCATGTTTGTCAAGTTTTTCTTTTTTTTCATTTTCATCATTTTCATTATGTTTGTCTTTTTATCATTTTTTTATTATGATACAACGTTTGTCATTTTGTTGTTTTGCTATTTTTTCCATTTCTGTAATTTTTATTATTTTTATTACGTCTCGCCTTATCGTCACTGCTATCACTTGTATCACTTTTATCTCCCAGATGGTCTCGAGGTACGATGCTGGCCTAACAAGCCAGTCGTCGTAGGTTCGAGTCTCGTCGTGGGAGAGACTGTTAGTGTCAGTAGGATCGTAGCGCTAGCCCCGCAATTGTCCGGTACACTGAACAGTCGGCTGCGAAGTCTGTGTTTAAATAAACAGAAGGTCAAGTTCCGAATCGAAATGTAGCACCAAGGTTTTGCTTTGCTATCATTTGTATCATCTTTGTCATGTTTGTTATTTTTGATATTTTTGTTATTTATGTCATTTTTATGCTTTCAATCATGTCTATTAGGGTGGGGAATCGTTATATGGAAAAGAGGAAATTTGATAGCAGAAATCCAGAACCAAGTTTTTTTTTGTTCTATTTGGGGCCCCAAACAATCCTGAATATATTGGAAGTCGATTGGTTTTGTCTCCGTTTGGCGCATTGCATTTTAAATTCATATGGAGATTTGTATGGAAAAACCAACTTTTTTGCATTTTCCATTTTAAAGATCTCAAAATGGCTCAAACCATTGGTTTCATAACTTCATATGGTAGGTTTTTTGATGCCTAACAACTTGGCCAAAGACACTAAAGAGCTAGGGTGTGCCAAAAAAATACTAGAGCTTTTTCAAGTTGAGTATGTCGAAATTTATGTTGCAAATCATTTTTTCTGCCAACACAGCCAGTGTACCTCTGAAACACGTTGTAGATTCTATTTACGCCTAGAATATTGACCTAAATTTGTTTGCTTGGTCCAGCTGAGTGTATAAACTCGTTACGACAGGTTACTTCTGATGGGAATCCAACTGACGCCGGTACATTGGTAATGTTGGCAGAAAACAAGATTTTTGCATTTAAATCGACATACTCAACTTTGAACAGCTATAGCTCTTCTTAGGGACATTCTAGCTCTTCAGTGTCTTCTGCAAAGTTGTTAGGCATCTAAAATACTATACTTTAACATAATGTAGTGCATTATTAGAGCATTATTGAGCTCTCTAGATAGGTAAATGCAAAAAAGTAGGTTTTCCCATACGAATTTTCATACAAATTTGAAATGCAATGCGCCAAGCGGAGACAAAACCAATCGACTTCAAGTAAGTTTGGGGTTGTATGGGACCTCAAAAGGAACCAAAAAAACTTGGTTCTGGAAAATCGATCATTTTCCCCACCCTAATGTCTATATACTGTAGTCTTTTTTGTAATAAATCGAGGTGTGAAAATATAGTAATTACGCGCGCAAACAGTTGTCATTTTCCTAATTTCTTTCATTTTTTATCTTTTGTGTCATTTCTATCATATTTGTCACTTATGTTCCGCAACACACCAAAATCGTTTTAAACGCGGTTTTTATGTTGTTTAATAGGGATTTCTATAAAAAATCGGTTGTTACGCGCTATTTTTTAAAACATATTTCTGTATCAAATCGTTTGTTAAGATTGTATGATCTTCATTCGCAGGTGGGATTCACTCTTTTCTTTATATGGATTTTGGTGAATTTTGGGTGGATTTTGCAATTCATACGCCACCCCGTGACTTGAGTTTCTTCGACTTGTTTGATGTTTGCTCTTGCTTTTTACTATACAATAAAAATTATTGACTCTTGACCAATCAATTCGCCAATTCTCAAAACTATGCTCCACAATAAGTGAACAAATCAAGCTGCTTAGCTTTCAAGCCACTATCACCTTTCTCAGCGGAAAAGTTCTTCATAATAAATCTTCATAATCAGCGCAAACAGATTAGAGTCACAAATAAAAGCAAGAAAAAGTGCTTTTTTATGTAATTTGCAATTTTCCTGCTCCCGTGTCGATCAATCGGACCGGAATGGCTTTGTATGCAGCGCATGTAAGCAGCAAAATAAGACATTTTTTCTTCCCCGGCCCGAGCAAAGCGTTTTCATATTTGAATCGAACTCGATCGCTCCATCGTGTTCCTCGCGCCACCCTCCGGGGTTTTCTTCCCTAAGCTTGCGCTATTTCCTCAATAAAACTACTTGAAGTGTGACATTTCGGTACGGTTGAATGGGATTAAACACTTTGTAACATTTTCCTCTCTCGCTGAGGAGCTTGACTTCCCACTGGCTGGCCAGCTGCACTGGCGTCGCGGCTGACTGCAACGAAAGTCACTAAATCACGTTTAAATTTGCGTTTGTTTTTTTTTTCGCGCTACCAGCAAATAGCAGCAGCAGCAACTGGTATTTGATTGAAATCCGTTTGCAATTTCCAGTTGCATGTGTCGGGCGTCGGTCGGACGTTCGAGTGAGAGTTATTATAGCGACAATCCCGCACAATTGACGGCCGCCGGTTGTTTATCGGAGATAATACTAATTGAAAGCGGCGAAAGGCCGGACGGGGAATTAACGGCGCTGATGGCGTCTACAAACGGCAGCTAAGTTCAAGCCATCTCGTGCCGCAGCCTAGATATTATCGCCGTAGTACCGATTTCAATGCGCTTTCTAGTTGGTGGTTGATTGAAAAATAATTCGTCGTTTAGAGGATGGATTTGGTGAAATGTGTTATATAACAGATTTATTGCCTGGAAGCGTAGTCTGCACTTACTGTTTGGAATTAATACCTTTCTCGCTTCGTGGATCATAATAAACTCATTTGCTTTACACTCGTGTCTATGGTAATGAAAGACAGCTTCATTAGTTCGAGAAAATCATCACACGCTTATTTTACGACTCCTTTGGAGGTAATTAGTTACTGTGATTTGTTGACTGCTAACAGTTCAGACAAGCTTCTACTGGTGGCAGAATTCCCACCGGACAAGCTTTTTAATGTTATCTCTTCTAGGTGGCATTTGTGCTTCCTGTATTTCATTCTTTTTGTACAATACGATCCCCCTAATGGTGCGACTCTCGGCATTCGAAAGGTAAAAATTGAATAACATAATAAACGGTAAATGATAATGGTCACATAACTGTTCTATCAGACAGAGAAAAAATGTACCATAATTCCGATTGTCAACGGTAGCCAGATGCCCTGTTCTTGTTGATGGTTATCGTGGCAAGTCATCATGCCATGGAAAGCAATTAAAATGTTGTACAAATTCATTACATCAACTCTAAATAGTGTGTAATTACAATCCTCACAATGGGAAAATTATCTCTGTAGGAAGTAACGGTTTCCACTGCGATTTTTTTTTTTGATAAAGTAGTTGATGTTGCTAATGATTATGATTACTACAACACTTTTTCTGTCTCTTCTATCCTTTCAGTACGGCTTAAGACAGCTGGATCTGTCGCTGCTCTCCCAGTTGTGGGCCCTGAACGAGTCGATTCAGGAGTTCCGCACGATGCTGCAGGAGCAGGAAACCCTCTCGCCACCCTCGCCTACGCCGTCCAACTCGGACGCGAACTCGGTTTCGTCCGATGAAGATGAGGACGAATCGTCCAACACCGCAACGGTCGGCGGCGGAATCATCCCAGGGCACCACAATCTGATCGAATCGGTAGCCGCCGGTACGGTACTCGCTTCGTCCCAGTGCAGTAGGATGCGGGCACCACCTCCGCCCCCACCCAGTCGGAAAGCGCCCTCGAGACCGGTTTGAATGGCAGACATCCCAAAAACAGAAATGCTACTCTCAAGCTCTAGCCAATAATTAATTTAACTCTTACTGTATTCCGTGATGATCCGGCGCAGGTTCGGGGGGTGGTTACTGCATGGGCTGCACCACACAGACACACACACACACACACAAAACAAAACGTAAGTCAATAGAACAAGACGGGCTTTCTCTTCGTTGAGAAATCCACGCCGATATCGTAAGTAAGTATTTGCTCCGCAATTTTTTGTACATACTAAGTAATCGTAATTCCTGCAAATGTGACAACTGCTAAATAAAGAAACATTGTTCCAAAATTAGAAGTTCGCATCGCGATCCCGATGATGTTTAACGTTTTTTTCTTCTTCGATAGATTGAAAGAAATGACACCTACGCGGAGTTTTGAAGAATATAGATAAAAGGAGCAGCTAAACAAGCATGGTTATGATGATACAGTCAACAATTCGACTTAGCTAATGGTAGGTAAT
The DNA here is from genome assembly GCF_029784165.1 of Wyeomyia smithii. Classification (NCBI taxonomy): domain Eukaryota; kingdom Metazoa; phylum Arthropoda; class Insecta; order Diptera; family Culicidae; genus Wyeomyia; species Wyeomyia smithii. The sequence continues at coordinate 33,051,014 of NC_073696.1, forward strand.
GGTGTCGTGAAAGCACAACAAATTCAAACCGCGCCCGGAAATCTGGAGAAACTACGTGAGTGTTAAATATTTTACAGTTAACCTTTTCACCTAATTCTCATTTTTTCAACATTTTGGGCAAAGATAGAATGTAATAGAATTGAATAAGTGTATGTAAATTTTACCAACACATCAATTTGATTAGGTTTGAAACCTGGATAACGAATGTGTCTTAGCTATGAATTTTTGTCGAGCACTGCCTATATAAATTCTAAAAAAATTGTATGGACCGTGGACATTAGCCAACCTCCCCCCCCTCCTGTTGTTTAGCGGTCCTGAAGATGAATCCCAGAACTCTAGAGGCTTTGTCGACAGTGAACGAAATGTGAGGCTTGAAAGTGAGCTGGGAATCCAAAAACACCCCCAAGTCTCTAACTTGGTTTACGCGCTCGATATCAGTTCCTAGCAAAGCGTATTTGTAATGTATAGTTTGTTTTTTTTTTTTTTCGCGAAAATGATATAATCGAGCATTTGGATGGATTAACGTCCATACGGTTCAGATGGCACCAGTCGGCAAAAACATCTAGCTGACGTTGAAGAAAGTGACAGTCTTCAATTGTGTGAACTTGAAGATATAATTTGAGGTCATCCGCGTAAGGAAACCGTGGTCCTTTTATCACGTTATTAAAATAGAGCAGGAAGATTAGCGGTCCTAAGTGACTTCCCTGCGGTATTCCAGACGTAGCGTCAAAATAAAAGGACTTCTGCTGATCCTTCGCACGCTTCTGGGAATTGCGCTTATACATGATATTCATATGACGAGACATTGC